>NC_137173.1:107898995-107915035 GCF_951804945.1 Podarcis cretensis | reverse complement strand
CCTAACCCTAACCCTAACCCTAACCCTAACCCTAACCCTAACCCTAACCCTAACCCTAACCCTAACCCTAACCCTAACCCTAACCCTAACCCTAACCCTAACCCTAACCCTAACCCTAACCCTAACCCTAACCCTAACCCTAACCCTAACCCTAACCCTAACCCTAACCCTAACCCTAACCCTAACCCTAACCCTAACCCTAACCCTAACCCTAACCCTAACCCTAACCCTAACCCTAACCCTAACCCTAACCCTAACCCTAACCCTAACCCTAACCCTAACCCTAACCCTAACCCTAACCCTAACCCTAACCTAACCCTAACCCTAACCCTAACCCTAACCCTAACCCTAACCCTAACCCTAACCCTAACCCTAACCCTAACCCTAACCCTAACCCTAACCCTAACCCTAACCCTAACCCTAACCCTAACCCTAACCCTAACCCTAACCCTAACCCTAACCCTAACCCTAACTGTCAGGGGTTCAGGGAGAGAGGCGCAGAGGAGGGAGGAGACCGAGAGTGAGGGAGAAGGATTCCAGCCTGACGAGGAAGAGGACGACAATGACCCGAGATGGTCCATGAGTCCGTCCAGTGAATCGGAGGATTCCCAAAAGGGGGCCCCCCTGGTCAAGCCAAGGGGAGCCCAAGGGGGAAGCAGTCAGGAGCAGGGGAACGTAGGGGGAACCGCCAGTGGGAGTTGGAGATCGAGACCTGCTTCTCCACCGGAACGGAGTGAAGAGGGTGGAGTTACCAGTGTGTCGGGAGGAACAGAACAAGGAGCAGAGGGGGGAAGGAGATCGGGGCAAGACGTCCTGCCGGAAGGGGCGGAAAGCAGTACCGGGAGCAGTGTGGCTGTTGAAAGGAAGGTCAGGAGCAACGTACGCGCGCCAAGTTCAAATGTGGAGGCGCGCGGAAGTGGGGAGAGCTCTGGGGAGGAGCCTGGTGCTAAAGCACGAAGGAGGGGGCAGCAGGCAGGAGAAGACTCAGCCTCTGGGGAGTCCCGGAAAGGAGGAACACAGGGGGGCAGGAAGACCCTGCGGAAAAGGAAGGAGAGGAAAAGGTGGAGCAGCACAGGCCTCTTAAATTGGTGCAGGGGAGGGACGGACTCAGAGGGGACTTCTAACATCTAAGGGTAACAGATGCGGAGCCACGGAGTTTGGATGTAATGACGACAATGATCTTCAATAAAACCTTTTGTATATAACTTGGACTGGACTTCGGTCTCTTGTGAGCTGGGACCCAGGGTGGCTCTGACACTAACCCTAACCCTAACCCTAACCCTAACCCTAACCCTAACCCTAACCCTAACCCTAACCCTAACCCTAACCCTAACCCTAACCCTAACCCTAACCCTAACCCTAACCCTAACCCTAACCCTAACCCTAACCCTAACCCTAACCCTAACCCTAACCCTAACCCTAACCCTAACCCTAACCCTAACCCTAACCCTAACCCTAACCCTAACCCTAACCCTAACCCTAACCCTAACCCTAACCCTAACCCTAACCCTAACCCTAACCCTAACCCTAACCCTAACCCTAACCCTAACCCTAACCCTAACCCTAACCCTAACCCTAACCCTAACCCTAACCCTAACCCTAACCCTAACCCTAACCCTAACCCTAACCCTAACCCTAACCCTAACCCTAACTGTCAGGGGTTCAGGGAGAGAGGCGCAGAGGAGGGAGGAGACCGAGAGTGAGGGAGAAGGATTCCAGCCTGACGAGGAAGAGGACGACAATGACCCGAGATGGTCCATGAGTCCGTCCAGTGAATCGGAGGATTCCCAAAAGGGAGCCCCCCTGGTCAAGCCAAGGGGAGCCCAAGGGGGAAGCAGTCAGGAGCAGGGGAACGTAGGGGGAACCGCCAGTGGGAGTTGGAGATCGAGACCGGCTTCTCCACCGGAACGGAGTGAAGAGGGTGGAGTTACCAGTGTGTCGGGAGGAACAGAACAAGGAGCAGAGGGGGGAAGGAGATCAGGGCAAGACGTCCTGCCGGAAGAGGCGGAAAGCAGTACCGGGAGCAGTGTGGCTGTTGAAAGGAAGGTCAGGAGCAACGTACGCGCGCCAAGTTCAAATGTGGAGGCGCGCGGAAGTGGGGAGAGCTCTGGGGAGGAGCCTGGTGCTAAAGCACGAAGGAGGGGGCAGCAGGCAGGAGAAGACTCAGCCTCTGGGGAGTCCCGGAAAGAGGGAACACAGGGGGGCAGGAAGACCCTGCGGAAAAGGAAGGAGAGGAAAAGGTGGAGCAGCACAAGCCTCTTAAATTGGTGCAGGGGAGGGACGGATTCAGAGGGGACTTCTAACATCTAAGGGTAACAGATGCGGAGCCACGGACTTTGGATGTAATGACGACAATGATCTTCAATAAAACCTTTTGTATATAACTTGGACTGGACTTTGGTCTCTTGTGAGCTGGGACCCAGGGTGGCTCTGACAGTAAGTCCCCTCCAAAGAACGCAAAAATTTTTTTTTGCAAAGCTCACGAACGGTGACAGCCATGAGTGCGGAGGAGCAGTTGACAGCTCTGCGAACTACAGTTTCCGAACTCACTGCTGCAGTCCTTGCGTCTCAGAAGAAGCATGACGAAATGGAGAAGCGCTGCCAGGACCTGCAAACCAGGTGGGAACGTGCAAGCAGGGAAGGGTTCCCAGGGTCCAGATCAGAAGGGATTGGACTTGGACGGAGGGGGGGCAGACTAGTCACCCACTTCGATGGGAACCTGAAGCACTACCCCAGTTTCAGAGCAGACGTTTTGTATGCATTGCACTTGCTTCGTCATGACTTTAAAGATGAGGAGGAGAAAGTGGGGTTTATTGTTTCTCACTTGCATGGGCCGGCCAGAGACTGGTTGCGCAATTTGTGGCGTGAAGATGGCCCTGCCCGCCGCGATGCAGATGAATTCATTAAAGCAATGGATGCCTGCTTCCAGTCAACTGTAGATGTGGATCTTGCACGCAGGGAAATTTTTGGATTGCGGCAAGGCAAAGCCACTGTGCGTCAGTACCATTCCAGATTTTTTGCTTTACTGACTGCGTTAAGCTGGGAGAAGGATGGTGCACCTGTGAGGGATTTGTTCTGGGAGGGGCTCAGCGGTCCCATTAAGGATGAACTTGCCAGGGGAGACAGACCCCAGACCCTGGAGGAGCTTGTGCAGAGGGCTTTGGCGATTGGGATAAGGCACGAGGGACGTCCTTGGCACACTGAGGAAGAACGTCAGGTGCGTCCACCAGCGAGGACGTCTTCTTTCATCCCCAGGGAGTTCAGTCAGTCACATCCTTCGCCACTGGGAAGGCAGGGGGAGGAGCCCATGGAACTTGGTGGTGCTAAGGCTCAAGCAACAGCCAGAGCCCCAGCTTCCGGTGCAGTAAAGGCACAGCCTCCTAGAGGGACCAGGAAGTGTTACATTTGCGACAGTGCACAGCACATGGCGAAAGAGTGTCCCCAGAGGCTGCAGAAACACACTGCAGCTTTAGCAACTGTTGCAGCAGAAATGATGCAAGCAGAGCAACCTCAGGGAAACGACAGTGCCTGGCTGGAAGCAGAGCTGCTGGGGCTCAGCCAGGCGAATCTGTAGAGCAGTCCCCAGCGCTTTTGCAACGCACAGACCCTTTACCACCCAAGCCAGCGGTGCAGCTCACTGCAACACTTCAGTTGCCGAATGGAACCACCCTGGAAGTCCCCATCACGATTGATTCTGGGAGCAACGCAGATTTTGTGGGGACGCACTTTGTCAAGCAGCATCGCATAGCGCTTCTGCCAGCGACAACACCTCTGAACGTAGTCACGGTGGATGGCAGGAAATTGCTAGGAGGACAAGTTGTGCAACAGACGCCTCCCATGGTGATGAGGATTGGAAATCATCGAGAAGTCATCAGCTTCAATGTCACCCGCCTTTCAGACACGCCTATAGTATTAGGCATGAGTTGGCTGGAGAGACACAGTCCTGCTGTAGCGTGGTACCAACGGCAGATCACCTTTTGCTCATCGTACTGTGCTCAACATTGCATCCAGTCCAGCCAGGAGGAGGGAGCTGAGCAGCAGTTGCAACTTGGCATGGTGCAGGCAGTACCCCGCAAGTACGAGGGGTTCCTGGAGGTTTTCTGCGAGAAGGAAGCTGACCAGTTGCCGCCCCACAGGCCTTATGATTGTGCCATCGACCTGGTGCCAGGGGCGCAGTTGCCGACTGCAAAGCTGTATTCCATGTCTGAGGACGAGATGCAAGAACTCAGGGAGTTCATAGAGCACAATTTGAAGCGCGGATTCATCCGAGAATCGAAAGCGGTGGGGGGCAGTCCTGTTTTCTTTGTAAAGAAGAAGGACACGCCCCAAAAAAGACTCATTGTGGACTATCGATTCATAAACAGTAAGACCAAACCCAAGGCCTTCCCCATGCCCAAGATAGATGATCTCCTGGCAACCGTAAGGAAGGGGAAGATCTTCACCAAATTGGATCTGCGTGGAGCGTATAACCTCATACGCATCCGGGAGGGCGATGAGTGGAAGACGGCCATGTTCACGCCTCTGGGCACGTACGAATACAGAGTGATGCCATTTGGTCTCCAAAATGGATCTCACGTCTTTCAAGCATTTATGCATCACGTGCTAGCGGGACTTCTCTACAAGAAATGCGTGTGTTTCCTCGACGACATCCTGATCTTTTCGGAAACGGAGGAGGCCCATGAGAAGGACGTAAAGGAAGTCCTGCAGAGACTACGGGAGAACAAGCTCTACGCCAAGTTAGAGAAGTGCCAGTTTGATGTGACGGACGTGGATTTCCTAGGCTACAAGCTGTCCGACAAGGGGCTGGCCATGGACAGCGCCAAGGTCCGCGCGGTGTTGGACTGGAAGAGCCCTCGCAATCGGAAGGAAGTCCAAAGATTCATCGGCTTCGCCAACTTCTACCGCAAATTCATCAGAGGTTTTGCAAAGGAGACGGCAGCGATCACGGACACTCTCAGTTCCAAGAAAAAGAGGTTCGTGTGGACGGAACAGGCGGAGCGCTCTTTTCAGAAGCTTAAAAGCCTTTTCGCCTCCGAGGAGCAGCTGCTGCACGTGAATCCAGGCAAGCCCATACGAGTAGAGACCGACGCGTCAGACAGAGCGGTTGGAGCCGTACTCCTGCAAGAAGATCCACATGGAAACTGGAGACCCGGTGCCTTTTACTCCAGAAAGCTCAGCAAAGCGGAGCAAAACTACACCATATGGGACAGGGAGCTGTTAGCCATTCACGCAGCGTTCAAAGCGTGGCGACATTTCCTCATTGGAGCCAAGCACACAGTGCAGGTCCGCACGGATCACAAGAATTTAGAGTATTGGCGCACGGCGAAACTCCAGAGCCAAAGACACATGCGCTGGGCAGAGTTCTTCGCGGATTTCGACTTCAGGATAGAGTACGTCCCAGGGGACTCCAACGTTATAGCCGATGCGCTCTCCAGGAAACCGCAATATCTTGAGGAAGCGGCGCCAATAGCAGCCAGGCACATTTTTGCACCGCAGGCGTGGGCGTGCGCTGCCATCGCTGTCGACCTGGACGCAGTGCGACGCGCGTTGCAGGTAGATCAGTTTGCACAATCCAAAATAGAGGAGCTGCGTAGGGGTTCGCTGAGAGACGATGAGTTCCAGTTACGCGACGGACTGTTAACTCACAAGGGTGCCCTCTACGTGCCGAGCGACGAGCTCCGAGCAAAGGTTCTGCAGCAGTTGCACGACGCTCCCAGTGCGGGCCATTTCGGCAGGGAGAAGACAATAGAACTGGTGGCCAGGGACTTTTGGTGGCCCCAGATGCGAGGAGAAGTAGCGGAGTACGTCGCCAGATGTGACACTTGTCAGAGGTCCAAGCCAGTACACCAGAAGCCGGCGGGCTTGCTGGAACCACTGGAAACACCACAGCAACCGTGGGAGAGGGTGGCGCTGGACTTCGTCACTGACCTGCCCAGTTCCAGAGGCAAGACGGCGGTACTGGTGGTGGTGGACTTGTTCACCAAGATGGCGCACTTCATTCCCTGCGCGAAGGTGGCGACGGCGGAACAGACCGCCAAGCTCTTCATCGACCACGTGTTCCGGGCGCATGGGCTGCCGCGGGCCATCCTGTCCGACAGGGGGCGCCAGTTTATTTCCAATTTTTGGCAGAAGCTCCTAGGTATCCTGCGCGTCCAGATCAACCTAGCGTCGGCAAGACATCCACAAACCAACGGCCAGGCCGAGAGGGTCAACGCGATCATGCAGCAGTACCTGAGATGTTATGCAAATCAGCGACCCACAGCTTGGGTGGACTACCTACCGATGGCGGAGTTTGCCTACAACAACACGAAGCATGCGTCGACGGGGGTGACGCCGTTCTTCGCGAACAATGGACGTCATCCCAGGACCTTCCCGGGGTTCGTAGCATCAAGAGAGGGGGAGCCGCAAGAGGCCGACCAGTTCGCTGCAGAACTACAAGAGGTGCACGAGGAGCTGCGGAGACATTTGGAGCTAGCCAAACAAGCATATAAGGTGCAGGCAGACAAAGGCAGAAGAGTGGGAGAGGACATCCAGGTGGGGGACTGGGTGTGGTTAGCGGCCCAGGCGATGCCAACCAAGTCGTTGGCCAAGAAGAAGCTAGGGCACAGGCAGCTAGGACCATACCAGGTGGAGGCTAAGATCAACCCCGTGGCTTTTCGACTGGCCCTCCCCGAAGGTTCCAGAGTCCACCCGGTTTTTCATAGGTCGGTGCTCACTCCCTACAAGGCCCCGCACAGGTTTCAGGAGTCTGAAACAGTACCGCAGCCACGCACAGAGTCACCTAGGAGGGAGGGATCGCCTAGGGTCGAACCACTCAACGAGGTCACAGAGATCCTGGACTCGAGATGGGGGGAAGAGGGAATAGAATACTTTCTAGTCAGAGAGGGTGCACCAGTCAGTGCCAGTGGGTGGGTGCCGGACTACGCTTTAGACGAACCTCTTTTAAAGGACGAGTTCCATGCCCTTTTCCCACATAGACCCATGCCAGCCGAGTACTTCGATGACTGGCTCTTTACCCCCACATGTTCAGGCAGCACTTTCCACGGCTTTTCTTCAGCCGAGGAAAGAACGCCGAACTCAAACTCGCCCAGGGGATCGTGTTCGGGGGTGGACACAGAGCCCTCTTATTGGTGGGATGAGCAACCAGAGGAAGCCTGGCGCAAGAAATGGCTGAAGGGGCCTTGGTCGGCAGCACCAGACGAAGTAGCAATGGAAGAGGGAACTGCGAACATTTTGGGTGAAGAACCCGAATTCGAACACACGTACACCGAGCTGCCAGCAGAGGTCATGGACGTAGCCGAACTGTATCCTGCATCTACCTCCGAGGAGCTGCAGTTCCCACAACCCGCACCCGATGGGGAGGAGGGGAGAAGGGGGGGCTTCGAGGGGGGGATGGATGTCAGGGGTTCAGGGAGAGAGGCGCAGAGGAGGGAGGAGACCGAGAGTGAGGGAGAAGGATTCCAGCCTGACGAGGAAGAGGACGACAATGACCCGAGATGGTCCATGAGTCCGTCCAGTGAATCGGAGGATTCCCAAAAGGGAGCCCCCCTGGTCAAGCCAAGGGGAGCCCAAGGGGGAAGCAGTCAGGAGCAGGGGAACGTAGGGGGAACCGCCAGTGGGAGTTGGAGATCGAGACCGGCTTCTCCACCGGAACGGAGTGAAGAGGGTGGAGTTACCAGTGTGTCGGGAGGAACAGAACAAGGAGCAGAGGGGGGAAGGAGATCAGGGCAAGACGTCCTGCCGGAAGAGGCGGAAAGCAGTACCGGGAGCAGTGTGGCTGTTGAAAGGAAGGTCAGGAGCAACGTACGCGCGCCAAGTTCAAATGTGGAGGCGCGCGGAAGTGGGGAGAGCTCTGGGGAGGAGCCTGGTGCTAAAGCACGAAGGAGGGGGCAGCAGGCAGGAGAAGACTCAGCCTCTGGGGAGTCCCGGAAAGAGGGAACACAGGGGGGCAGGAAGACCCTGCGGAAAAGGAAGGAGAGGAAAAGGTGGAGCAGCACAAGCCTCTTAAATTGGTGCAGGGGAGGGACGGATTCAGAGGGGACTTCTAACATCTAAGGGTAACAGATGCGGAGCCACGGACTTTGGATGTAATGACGACAATGATCTTCAATAAAACCTTTTGTATATAACTTGGACTGGACTTTGGTCTCTTGTGAGCTGGGACCCAGGGTGGCTCTGACACTAACCCTAACCCTAACCCTAACCCTAACCCTAACCCTAACCCTAACCCTAACCCTAACCCTAACCCTAACCCTAACCCTAACCCTAACCCTAACCCTAACCCTAACCCTAACCCTAACCCTAACCCTAACCCTAACCCTAACCCTAACCCTAACCCTAACCCTAACCCTAACCCTAACCCTAACCCTAACCCTAACCCTAACCCTAACCCTAACCCTAACCCTAACCCTAACCCTAACCCTAACCCTAACCCTAACCCTAACCCTAACCCTAACCCTAACCCTAACCCTAACCCTAACCCTAACCCTAACCCTAACCCTAACCCTAACCCTAACCCTAACCCTAACCCTAACCCTAACCCTAACCCTAACCCTAACCCTAACCCTAACCCTAACCCTAACCCTAACCCTAACCCTAACCCTAACCCTAACCCTAACCCTAACCCTAACCCTAACCCTAACCCTAACCCTAACCCTAACCCTAACCCTAACCCTAACCCTAACCCTAACCCTAACCCTAACCCTAACCCTAACCCTAACCCTAACCCTAACCCTAACCCTAACCCTAACCCTAACCCTAACCCTAACCCTAACCCTAACCCTAACCCTAACCCTAACCCTAACCCTAACCCTAACCCTAACCCTAACCCTAACCCTAACCCTAACCCTAACCCTAACCCTAACCCTAACCCTAACCCTAACCCTAACCCTAACCCTAACCCTAACCCTAACCCTAACCCTAACCCTAACCCTAACCCTAACCCTAACCCTAACCCTAACCCTAACCCTAACCCTAACCCTAACCCTAACCCTAACCCTAACCCTAACCCTAACCCTAACCCTAACCCTAACCCTAACCCTAACCCTAACCCTAACCCTAACCCTAACCCTAACCCTAACCCTAACCCTAACCCTAACCCTAACCCTAACCCTAACCCTAACCCTAACCCTAACCCTAACCCTAACCCTAACCCTAACCCTAACCCTAACCCTAACCCTAACCCTAACCCTAACCCTAACCCTAACCCTAACCCTAACCCTAACCCTAACCCTAACCCTAACCCTAACCCTAACCCTAACCCTAACCCTAACCCTAACCCTAACCCTAACCCTAACCCTAACCCTAACCCTAACCCTAACCCTAACCCTAACCCTAACCCTAACCCTAACCCTAACCCTAACCCTAACCCTAACCCTAACCCTAACCCTAACCCTAACCCTAACCCTAACCCTAACCCTAACCCTAACCCTAACCCTAACCCTAACCCTAACCCTAACCCTAACCCTAACCCTAACCCTAACCCTAACCCTAACCCTAACCCTAACCCTAACCCTAACCCTAACCCTAACCCTAACCCTAACCCTAACCCTAACCCTAACCCTAACCCTAACCCTAACCCTAACCCTAACCCTAACCCTAACCCTAACCCTAACCCTAACCCTAACCCTAACCCTAACCCTAACCCTAACCCTAACCCTAACCCTAACCCTAACCCTAACCCTAACCCTAACCCTAACCCTAACCCTAACCCTAACCCTAACCCTAACCCTAACCCTAACCCTAACCCTAACCCTAACCCTAACCCTAACCCTAACCCTAACCCTAACCCTAACCCTAACCCTAACCCTAACCCTAACCCTAACCCTAACCCTAACCCTAACCCTAACCCTAACCCTAACCCTAACCCTAACCCTAACCCTAACCCTAACCCTAACCCTAACCCTAACCCTAACCCTAACCCTAACCCTAACCCTAACCCTAACCCTAACCCTAACCCTAACCCTAACCCTAACCCTAACCCTAACCCTAACCCTAACCCTAACCCTAACCCTAACCCTAACCCTAACCCTAACCCTAACCCTAACCCTAACCCTAACCCTAACCCTAACCCTAACCCTAACCCTAACCCTAACCCTAACCCTAACCCTAACCCTAACCCTAACCCTAACCCTAACCCTAACCCTAACCCTAACCCTAACCCTAACCCTAACCCTAACCCTAACCCTAACCCTAACCCTAACCCTAACCCTAACCCTAACCCTAACCCTAACCCTAACCCTAACCCTAACCCTAACCCTAACCCTAACCCTAACCCTAACCCTAACTGTCAGGGGTTCAGGGAGAGAGGCGCAGAGGAGGGAGGAGACCGAGAGTGAGGGAGAAGGATTCCAGCCTGACGAGGAAGAGGACGACAATGACCCGAGATGGTCCATGAGTCCGTCCAGTGAATCGGAGGATTCCCAAGAGGGAGCCCCCCTGGTCAAGCCAAGGGGAGCCCAAGGGGGAAGCAGTCAGGAGCAGGGGAACGTAGGGGGAACCGCCAGTGGGAGTTGGAGATCGAGACCTGCTTCTCCACCGGAACGGAGTGAAGAGGGTGGAGTTACCAGTGTGTCGGGAGGAACAGGACAAGGAGCAGAGGGGGGAAGGAGATCGGGGCAAGACGTCCTGCCGGAAGGGGCGGAAAGCAGTACTGGGAGCAGTGTGGCTGTTGAAAGGAAGGTCAGGAGCAACGTACGCGCGCCAAGTTCAAATGTGGAGGCGCGCGGAAGTGGGGAGAGCTCTGGGGAGGAGCCTGGTGCTAAAGCACGAAGGAGGGGGCAGCAGGCAGGAGAAGACTCAGCCTCTGGGGAGTCCCGGAAAGAGGGAACACAGGGGGGCAGGAAGACCCTGCGGAAAAGGAAGGAGAGGAAAAGGTGGAGCAGCACAAGCCTCTTAAACTGGTGCAGGGGAGGGACGGACTCAGAGGGGACTTCTAACATCTAAGGGTAACAGATGTGGAGCCACGGAGTTTGGATGTAATGACGAGAATGATCTTCAATAAAACCTTTTGTATATAACTTGGACTGGACTTTGGTCTCTTGTGAGCTGGGACCCAGGGTGGCTCTGACAGTAAGTCCCCTCCAAAGAACGCAAAAATTTTTTTTTGCAAAGCTCACGAACGGTGACAGCCATGAGTGCGGAGGAGCAGTTGACAGCTCTGCGAACTACAGTTTCCGAACTCACTGCTGCAGTCCTTGCGTCTCAGAAGAAGCATGACGAAATGGAGAAGCGCTGCCAGGACCTGCAAACCAGGTGGGAACGTGCAAGCAGGGAAGGGCTCCCAGGGTCCAGAGAAGGGATTGGACTTGGACGGAGGGGGGGCAGCCTAGTCACCCACTTCGATGGGAACCTGAAGCACTACCCCAGTTTCAGAGCAGACGTTTTGTATGCATTGCACTTGCTTCGTCATGACTTTAAAGATGAGGAGGAGAAAGTGGGGTTTATTGTTTCTCACTTGCATGGGCCGGCCAGAGACTGGTTGCGCAATTTGTGGCGTGAAGATGGCCCTGCCCGCCGCGATGCAGATGAATTCATTAAAGCAATGGATGCCTGCTTCCAGTCAACTGTAGATGTGGATCTTGCACGCAGGGAAATTTTTGGATTGCGGCAAGGCAAAGCCACTGTGCGTCAGTACCATTCCAGATTTTTTGCTTTACTGACTGCGCTAAGCTGGGAGAAGGATTGTGCACCTGTGAGGGATTTGTTCTGGGAGGGGCTCAGCGGTCCCATTAAGGATGAACTTGCCAGGGGAGACAGACCCCAGACCCTGGAGGAGCTTGTGCAGAGGGCTTTGGCGATTGGGATAAGGCACGAGGGACGTCCTTGGCACACTGAGGAAGAACGTCAGGTGCGTCCACCAGCGAGGACGTCTTCTTTCATCCCCAGGGAGTTCAGTCAGTCACATCCTTCGCCACTGGGAAGGCAGGGGGAGGAGCCCATGGAACTTGGTGGTGCTAAGGCTCAAGCAACAGCCAGAGCCCCAGCTTCCGGTGCAGTAAAGGCACAGCCTCCTAGAGGGACCAGGAAGTGTTACATTTGCGACAGTGCACAGCACATGGCGAAAGAGTGTCCCCAGAGGCTGCAGAGACACACTGCAGCTTTAGCAACTGTTGCAGCAGAAATGATGCAAGCAGAGCAACCTCAGGGAAACGACAGTGCCTGGCTGGAAGCAGAGCTGCTGGGGCTCAGCCAGGCGAATCTGTAGAGCAGTCCCCAGCGCTTTTGCAACGCACAGACCCTTTACCACCCAAGCCAGCGGTGCAGCTCACTGCAACACTTCAGTTGCCGAATGGAACCACCCTGGAAGTCCCCATCACGATTGATTCTGGGAGCAACGCAGATTTTGTGGGGACGCACTTTGTCAAGCAGCATCGCATAGCGCTTCTGCCAGCGACAACACCTCTGAACGTAGTCACGGTGGATGGCAGGAAATTGCTAGGAGGACAAGTTGTGCAACAGACGCCTCCCATGGTGATGAGGATTGGAAATCATCGAGAAGTCATCAGCTTCAATGTCACCCGCCTTTCAGACACGCCTATAGTATTAGGCATGAGTTGGCTGGAGAGACACAGTCCTGCTGTAGCGTGGTACCAACGGCAGATCACCTTTTGCTCATCGTACTGTGTTCAACATTGCATCCAGTCCAGCCAGGAGGAGGGAGCTGAGCAGCAGTTGCAACTTGGCATGGTGCAGGCAGTACCCCGCAAGTACGAGGGGTTCCTGGAGGTTTTCTGCGAGAAGGAAGCTGACCAGTTGCCGCCCCACAGGCCTTATGATTGTGCCATCGACCTGGTGCCAGGGGCGCAGTTGCCGACTGCAAAGCTGTATTCCATGTCTGAGGACGAGATGCAAGAACTCAGGGAGTTCATAGAGCACAATTTGAAGCGCGGATTCATCCGAGAATCGAAAGCGGTGGGGGGCAGTCCTGTTTTCTTTGTAAAGAAAAAGGACACGCCCCAAAAAAGACTCATTGTGGACTATCGATTCATAAACAGTAAGACCAAACCCAAGGCCTTCCCCATGCCCAAGATAGATGATCTCCTGGCAACCGTAAGGAAGGGGAAGATCTTCACCAAATTGGATCTGCGTGGAGCGTATAACCTCATACGCATCCGGGAGGGCGATGAGTGGAAGACGGCCATGTTCACGCCTCTGGGCACGTACGAATACAGAGTGATGCCATTTGGTCTCCAAAATGGATCTCACGTCTTTCAAGCATTTATGCATCACGTGCTAGCGGGACTTCTCTACAAGAAATGCGTGTGTTTCCTCGACGACATCCTGATCTTTTCGGAAACGGAGGAAGCCCATGAGAAGGACGTAAAGGAAGTCCTGCAGAGACTACGGGAGAACAAGCTCTACGCCAAGTTAGAGAAGTGCCAGTTTGATGTGACGGACGTGGATTTCCTAGGCTACAAGCTGTCCGACAAGGGGCTGGCCATGGACAGCGCCAAGGTCCGCGCGGTGTTGGACTGGAAGAGCCCTCGCAATCGGAAGGAAGTCCAAAGATTCATCGGCTTCGCCAACTTCTACCGCAAATTCATCAGAGGTTTTGCAAAGGAGACGGCAGCGATCACGGACACTCTCAGTTCCAAGAAGAAGAGGTTCGTGTGGACGGAACAGGCGGAGCGCTCTTTTCAGAAGCTTAAAAGCCTTTTCGCCTCCGAGGAGCAGCTGCTGCACGTGAATCCAGGCAAGCCCATACGAGTAGAGACCGACGCGTCAGACAGAGCGGTTGGAGCCGTACTCCTGCAAGAAGATCCACAGGGAAACTGGAGACCCGGTGCCTTTTACTCCAGAAAGCTCAGCAAAGCGGAGCAAAACTACACCATATGGGACAGGGAGCTGTTAGCCATTCACGCAGCGTTCAAAGCGTGGCGACATTTCCTCATTGGAGCCAAGCACACAGTGCAGGTCCGCACGGATCACAAGAATTTAGAGTATTGGCGCACGGCGAAACTCCAGAGCCAAAGACACATGCGCTGGGCAGAGTTCTTCGCGGATTTCGACTTCAGGATAGAGTACGTCCCAGGGGACTCCAACGTTATAGCCGATGCGCTCTCCAGGAAACCGCAATATCTTGAGGAAGCGGCGCCAATAGCAGCCAGGCACATTTTTGCACCGCAGGCGTGGGCGTGCGCTGCCATCGCTGTCGACCTGGACGCAGTGCGACGCGCGTTGCAGGTAGATCAGTTTGCACAATCCAAAATAGAGGAGCTGCGTAGGGGTTCGCTGAGAGACGAAGAGTTCCAGTTACGCGACGGACTGTTAACTCACAAGGGTGCCCTATACGTGCCGAGCGACGAGCTCCGAGCAAAGGTTCTGCAGCAGTTGCACGACGCTCCCAGTGCGGGCCATTTCGGCAGGGAGAAGACAATAGAACTGGTGGCCAGGGACTTTTGGTGGCCCCAGATGCGAGGAGAAGTAGCGGAGTACGTCGCCAGATGTGACACTTGTCAGAGGTCCAAGCCAGTACACCAGAAGCCGGCGGGCTTGCTGGAACCACTGGAAACACCACAGCAACCGTGGGAGAGGGTGGCGCTGGACTTCGTCACTGACCTGCCCAGTTCCAGAGGCAAGACGGCGGTACTGGTGGTGGTGGACTTGTTCACCAAGATGGCGCACTTCATTCCCTGCGCGAAGGTGGCGACGGCGGAACAGACCGCCAAGCTCTTCATCAACCACGTGTTCCGGGCGCATGGGCTGCCGCGGGCCATCCTGTCCGACAGGGGGCGCCAGTTTATTTCCAATTTTTGGCAGAAGCTCCTAGGTATCCTGCGCGTCAAGATCAACCTAGCGTCGGCAAGACATCCACAAACCAACGGCCAGGCCGAGAGGGTCAACGCGATCATGCAGCAGTACCTGAGATGTTATGCAAATCAGCGACCCACAGCTTGGGTGGACTACCTACCGATGGCGGAGTTTGCCTACAACAACACGAAGCATGCGTCGACGGGGGTGACGCCGTTCTTCGCGAACAATGGACGTCATCCCAGGACCTTCCCGGGGTTCGTAGCACCAAGAGAGGGGGAGCCGCAAGAGGCCGACCAGTTCGCTGCAGAACTACAAGAGGTGCACGAGGAGCTGCGGAGACATTTGGAGCTAGCCAAACAAGCATATAAGGTGCAGGCAGACAAAGGCAGAAGAGTGGGAGAGGACATCCAGGTGGGGGACTGGGTGTGGTTAGCGGCCCAGGCGATGCCAACCAAGTCGTTGGCCAAGAAGAAGCTAGGGCACAGGCAGCTAGGACCATACCAGGTGGAGGCTAAGATCAACCCCGTGGCTTTTCGACTGGCCCTCCCCGAAGGTTCCAGAGTCCACCCGGTTTTTCATAGGTCGGTGCTCACTCCCTACAAGGCCCCGCACAGGTTTCAGGAGTCTGAAACAGTACCGCAGCCACGCACAGAGTCACCTAGGAGGGAGGGATCGCCTAGGGTCGAACCACTCAACGAGGTCACAGAGATCCTGGACTCGAGATGGGGGGAAGAGGGAATAGAATACTTTCTAGTCAGAGAGGGTGCACCAGTCAGTGCCAGTGGGTGGGTGCCGGACTACGCTTTAGACGAACCTCTTTTAAAGGACGAGTTCCATGCCCTTTTCCCACATAGACCCATGCCAGCCGAGTACTTCGATGACTGGCTCTTTACCCCCACATGTTCAGGCAGCACTTTCCACGGCTTTTCTTCAGCCGAGGAAAGAACGCCGAACTCAAACTCGCCCAGGGGATCGTGTTCGGGGGTGGACACAGAGCCCTCTTATTGGTGGGATGAGCAACCAGAGGAGGCCTGGCGCAAGAAATGGCTAAAGGGGCCTTGGTTGGCAGCACCAGACGAAGTAGCAATGGAAGAGGGAACTGCGAACATTTTGGGTGAGGAACCCGAATTCGAACACACGTACACCGAGCTGCCAGCAGAGGTCATGGACGTAGCCGAACTGTATCCTGCATCTACCTCCGAGGAGCTGCAGTTCCCACAACCCGCACCCGATGGGGGGGAGGGGGGAAGGGGGGGCTTCGAGGGGGGGATGGATGTCAGGGGTTC
>NC_137173.1:107893995-107896495 GCF_951804945.1 Podarcis cretensis | reverse complement strand
TGCCCCCTCCTTCGTGCTTTAGCACCAGGCTCCTCCCCAGAGCTCTCCCCACTTCCGCGCGCCTCCACATTTGAACTTGGCGCGCGTACGTTGCTCCTGACCTTCCTTTCAACAGCCACACTGCTCCCGGTACTGCTTTCCGCCCCTTCCGGCAGGACGTCTTGCCCCGATCTCCTTCCCCCCTCTGCTCCTTGTTCTGTTCCTCCCGACACACTGGTAACTCCACCCTCTTCACTCCGTTCCGGTGGAGAAGCAGGTCTCGATCTCCAACTCCCACTGGCGTTTCCCCCTACGTTCCCCTGCTCCTGACTGCTTCCCCCTTGGGCTCCCCTTGGCTTGACCAGGGAGGCTCCCTTTTGGGAATCCTCCGATTCACTGGACGGACTCATGGACCATCTCGGGTCATTGTCGTCCTCTTCCTCGTCAGGCTGGAATCCTTCTCCCTCACTCTCGGTCTCCTCCCTCCTCTGCGCCTCTCTCCCTGAACCCCTGACATCCATCCCCCCCTCGAAGCCCCCCCTTCCCCCCTCCCCATCATCGGGTGCGGGTTGTGGGAACTGCAGCTCCTCGGAGGTAGATGCAGGATACAGTTCGGCTACGTCCATGACCTCTGCTGGCAGCTCGGTGTACGTGTGTTCGAATTCGGGTTCTTCACCCAAAATGTTCGCAGTTCCCTCTTCCATTGCTACTTCGTCTGGTGCTGCCTGCCAAGGCCCCTTCAGCCATTTCTTGCGCCAAGCTTCCTCTGGTTGCTCATCCCACCAATAAGAGGGCTCTGTGTCCACCCCCGAACACGATCCCCTGGGCGAGTCTGAGTTCGGCGTTCTTTCCTCGGCTGAAGAAAAGCCGTGGAAAGTGCTGCCTGAACATGTGGGGGTAAAGAGCCAGTCATCGAAGTACTCGGCTGGCATGGGTCTATGTGGGAAAAGGGCATGGAACTCGTCCTTTAAAAGAGGTTCATCTAAAGCGTAGTCCGGCACCCACCCACTGGCACTGACTGGTGCACCCTCTCTGACTAGAAAGTATTCTATTCCCTCTTCCCCCCATCTCGAGTCCAGGATCTCTGTGACCTCGTTGAGTGGTTCGACCCTAGGCGATCCCTCCCTCCTAGGTGACTCTGTGCGTGGCTGCGGTACTGTTTCAGGCTCCTGAAACCTGTGCGGGGCCTTGTAGGGAGTGAGCACCGACCTATGAAAAACCGGGTGGACTCTGGAACCTTCGGGGAGGGCCAGTCGAAAAGCCACGGGGTTGATCTTAGCCTCCACCTGGTATGGTCCTAGCTGCCTGTGCCCTAGCTTCTTCTTGGCCAACGACTTGGTTGGTATCGCCTGGGCCGCTAACCACACCCAGTCCCCCACCTGGATGTCCTCTCCCACTCTTCTGCCTTTGTCTGCCTGCACCTTATATGCTTGTTTGGCTAGCTCCAAATGTCTCCGCAGCTCCTCGTGCACCTCTTGTAGTTCTGCAGCGAACTGGTCGGCCTCTTGCGGCTCCCCCTCTCTTGGTGCTACGAACCCCGGGAAGGTCCTGGGATGACGTCCATTGTTCGCGAAGAACGGCGTCACCCCCGTCGACGCATGCTTCGTGTTGTTGTAGGCAAACTCCGCCATCGGTAGGTAGTCCACCCAAGCTGTAGGTCGCTGATTTGCATAGCATCTCAGGTACTGCTGCATGATCGCGTTGACCCTCTCGGCCTGGCCGTTGGTTTGTGGATGTCTTGCCGACGCTAGGTTGATCTTGACGCGCAGGATACCTAGGAGCTTCTGCCAAAAATTGGAAATAAACTGGCGCCCCCTGTCGGACAGGATGGCCCGCGGCAGCCCATGCGCCCGGAACACGTGGTCGATGAAGAGCTTGGCGGTCTGTTCCGCCGTCGCCACCTTCGCGCAGGGAATGAAGTGCGCCATCTTGGTGAACAAGTCCACCACCACCAGTACCGCCGTCTTGCCTCTGGAACTGGGCAGGTCAGTGACGAAGTCCAGCGCCACCCTCTCCCACGGTTGCTGTGGTGTTTCCAGTGGTTCCAGCAAGCCCGCCGGCTTCTGGTGTACTGGCTTGAGTGGTAAAGGGTCTGTGCGTTGCAAAAGCGCTGGGGACTGCTCTACAGATTCGCCTGGCTGAGCCCCAGCAGCTCTGCTTCCAGCCAGGCACTGTCGTTTCCCTGAGGTTGCTCTGCTTGCATCATTTCTGCTGCAACAGTTGCTAAAGCTGCAGTGTGTTTCTGCAGCCTCTGGGGACACTCTTTCGCCATGTGCTGTGCACTGTCGCAAATGTAACACTTCCTGGTCCCTCTAGGAGGCTGTGCCTTTACTGCACCGGAAGCTGGGGCTCTGGCTGTTGCTTGAGCCTTAGCACCACCAAGTTCCATGGGCTCCTCCCCCTGCCTTCCCAGTGGCGAAGGATGTGACTGACTGAACTCCCTGGGGATGAAAGAAGACGTCCTCGCTGGTGGACGCACCTGACGTTCTTCCTCAGTGTGCCAAGGACGTCCCTCGTGCCT